>NC_138052.1:72374038-72416123 GCF_964194185.1 Rhinolophus hipposideros | reverse complement strand
AAACCTGGCTGTGATGATTAGTAGGGTAGAATCTTTATCTACTATTTTTATTCTATGTAGAATGTAGGAAAACATTATAATAGCTTTGCTATGAGCAGATGACCAGTATTTGCTTTACCATATCCTTTACTTTTAATTTAGAATGACTATTTTGGAATTACTGTCAACAATACATAATATATTGGAATGTTTCCTAGCATTATCAGGGGGAAGAAATAAATGGACAGTTTGAAATGATACAAAATACACGTAATTGAACAAACAACCGTGCAAAACAAAATAAATGCAATCTGGGAATTTCTGATTAACAGTAATATCTGCACACAAAAATTCTTTTGATATATTCTAATCTTGAAAAGATTATTTGCTTATGTTTTCTTATATAAAGCAAACATAAAGAGAAATGTTAATCTGATATATACTACATAGCCCTATTCTTAAAAGGGAAAAAAATGTCATTTTAAGACAATGCTATGCGAGGGATAGTCAATTAATATCTTTTTTCTTTTAAAAAGCCACTAATTGAAATCAGGTTTCATTAGGCAAGTGATATTCAAACTTCACTAACGAGAAACTGCCAAGGGGGGATCAAATATATGGTGATGGAAGGAGAACTGACTCTGGGTGGTGAACACACAACGGGATTTATAGATCATGTAATACAGAATTGTACGCCTGAAATATATGTAATTTTACTAACAATTGTCAACCCAATAAATTAAATAAATAAATAATAAAAAAAGAAACTGCCAGGTATAAAAACAAATGGAACTTTTAGTCACTTTAATACTGACTTTTTTTTACTGTCAGAGATTTCTAGTATCAAACATATTAACAATGTTATTATTTTGTTATATAAACCAGATATATCTTTAACTTAGTAGAAAGGTGGGGGTTTTTGTGTGTATGTGTGTGTTGTTGTTGTTGTTGTTTTTGGTTTGTATGTTTAATAGAATTAGATTGGCTGACTTTGTTCCAATATTAGTTTCGTGGATTTGCAGGTTTGAGGAAGTAAATTATTTTCTGGCAGTGTCGATTAATATGTCAAAAAACTATCCCACCAATACAATCCTCTGACATAGGTACTAAATAATCTGTATTTTAAAGAAGAGGAATATATATGTTAGAGAGGTCAAGTTATTTGACCAGATTTCATGCGGCCAGTAAACACTGTCAAGGTTTGAATTTGGATTTATCTGAGTCTAGAGGTCAAGCTCTTAACTAGTACATATTCTGCCAATTCTTAATTCATTGAAAACAAGAACATTGTCTTCATAAATGTAAAGAATAGGTGTGAAAATGTTCTCACTTACATGAAAGAAAGGTTAAAATGTTAAGTGGCATTTATTGGTACCAAATTACCGTATGCTCAGCTTTGCATGTTTCTGCCTTTAAAATTCATTTTAGTATACCGCTAAATATATTAGCATAATATATAAATGTATACTTCCAGATCCATTTCTGTATTTTCATATAGGAATTGTATATGGCAAAAAGGAACTTTAGAAATTATCTTGTTATTCATATCATTTGAATTATCATGCTGTTCATGTTATTAAAGGAAACCACAACCCAGACAGGTTAAATACCTAATGTGAAGGTATATAGCCTATTAGTGATAGAGGTAGGAGGCACGCCTTTGAGTAAAAAGACTACAGAGAAATGATCTTGTTATGTACAATCTGATACAGTTTAGAAATGTCAAACAATTCTATGTCTAGTTAGTAAAAATATAAAGAACATGCCTGGGACTTATTACCAAATTAAATTCAATGGTTGTTTCAGGGCCTGGAAATACTTTTTTTATATAGAACATTTCACATTTAAAAAATCTCTTGAATAATACTGTCTCTATTTCTAGCCTTACTTGAATAAACAAAACCGCAGTATGGGGGAGAGAGCATGTTTAGCTTGCCATACGTAAGTAATTAATAGTGTGGGCATCTGGAAGATAGCTCTCCATACATAACTTCACTGCCACTGACTGTTGCTTCTGTCTTCCTTGATAAGCTCAGATTACAAAGAAAGTGGAACACCTTGAAGAAACGGAACTATTTCCATGACATCAGTTCAGTAGATTCCCTAATCCTCCATAAGAGTAAAACAGTACAAAACGGTAGAATTCTTAATATGTTTTCTAATACCAATTGAGATTTTATTTGGGAGATTACCCATAGTTGCTTGATAGTACAAAAATATTAATAAAAGATCCCTGCTCTCTAAGGACATTGATTCCAGGTTGGGAACCCAGATTTGTGGAGCCCCAAGTCATCTAATGGTCTTTCAGTTAACTTGTAAAAGGCTACAATGGAGATAAACACTGTTTATACTAGGATAAATATGTTAATATGTTGATAGAAAATTAAATAACATTTATAGAACTGTTTGTACTAAGTGAAATTCCCATAAAATCTTTTAGTGATGTTAAACTTTTTTGTTTTTTAAAACATTATGAAACACTAAATTTTAACTATTGCAGCAGCCTCACTTGTTAAAGGATTACTATATTTAAATATTTCCTTATCAATACAACAGCTAAAGGAATATTATTAATTTTATTCCACAAACACTAATCGAATACCATGAGTAAGAAGACCAGATTCCTGCCCTGGAGGAGTGTCAGCAGCTCTACCTCAGTTGCTGAAACCATTCCTATGCTGTGCCCCCAATTGCACACTTAGTGACCAGTGAACAAAAGGGGATTATGTATAAATGCTACATTTTATAGTGGCTTGGAGACATTGTGTAACTTTTGGTAATTTTCCCAATTAAGTGAACAAAGCCAACAGATCTGGCCAAGCCTCACTACTCTGACTTCCTGGTATTCCTTGGGGGTCTTTCTCTGCTTCAGATTGATCTGAAGAAGCTATTTGTTTAATATCCATTTTCTAAAATATCCCAAGAAACTTGCTATGGTGCATGGTAACATTTTGAAAGTCATTTTGCTTACCATTTATTCTTTGGGGAGAAAGATGTTCAGTTGTTTTCAGATATTTTACAATGTATTCTTCAGTTATCCATTAGCTATCTTTGTTTCTGTTTGTTTATTGATTGAATACACATTCGTTCAGAACCTGGTATATATCAGGCACTGTGCTAAGAGATAAGGCTATAGAAATGCATGAGGTTTTCACTTTGGAAGAGCTCAGCCTTTAATGAGGAACACAGGCAGGTAAATAATCACATGACAGCTACTGAGTCAGAGTAGAGGTATGCCCTTTAGGAGGGACACCAAATTTACCACGAGTGAATCAGGAAAGATCTGAGGAAGTACAACAATTATATTTGCCAAATGCTAATTATTTCCCTTTTAAGGATGTAGACTTTGAGCATCTGAGGAAAGCTGTGAATTCTTTAAAAAAAAAAAAAAATTTGCACGTTACTTCAGGTATTCACCCATTCCATGAAATCCCATATATCTCAGGTTAAGAATTCCCTGGCCTAAATATATAATAATGTTTTCAGTCCAAATTAATTATGTAGTATAAATAACCTACCCCATTGCCTACTGAAAACCTACCTCTTTTCAGGTTTTTAAGGTGTGTACTTTGTAATAATCTAGAATATCACCCCACCTTTATCTTTCATGATCTCATGGACTTTAGTTATCACTTCAAGGGTAACCCCTTTTCTTTGCTAGCCTATACATCATAGCTGTAATTAATTAGCATTTTGTACCGTTTTAGGAAAGTTGATAATATTTTTTGAGTCACTTTAAAAAGAAAGCACTTCGGATTTAAATTATTTTCCACCAGTAATGCAGTTTTTCCTTGTTTCCTTTTTTTTTTTTCCTGAGGTTTTTAGGCTCACATTTTACCCTTTGCTCCTGAAGACATTTAAGACAACAAAGTAGGTGTATGTGAGGTCAGTTATTAAACAGTTGTTAATCCTCTTCAAAACTTTAAAATGAGAGTTAACTATAGAACGTGAACATTTCCCGCGCGCAGGCACTGGTACTGCGAAGCTGCTGAGGACACAGGCATGACCCAGGCTCGGAAGCTTAGAGCCTCGCACGGATGGCACGGAGGGCGCCATCCCTCAGTCGGGTGCCGTGGGGGCCTGGGGGGGGGGCGGACGGGAGCTAAGGGCTAAGACGAGGAAGCCGAGAATTCCTCCCACTTGACCACGCCTCGGCGGTCTCACACTCAGTTCCTCGCGCTGATGTTCTGACCGGTGCGGGGTTTGTCATTTCGCTGGACTAAGTAACGAGGAGTTCGGCCAAGAAGGACCGCAGAGGCTCCCGGAGTTTACCGGGGCCCCGTCGGGTTAGGCGACAGCAAGAGGGAAGTGAAGGCGGACGCCCGGGCGGGGGCGCCGAGGGCAGCGCGGCGTCGCAGCCGGGTTTAAATCTCCCGCCTCCCACAGCCTCTCACAGCCCGACACCTCCACGCACCGGTGCAGAGGGGCGCGAGCTGCGGGAGCGGCCCGGCGGCGTCGCGGGGCTCGCGGACGGCGGCGGCGGCGGGAGCGGGTGCCGGGGCGGACTCACGCGCGGCCGGGAGCGACCGGAGGCGACGGAGGACCCGAGCGTCGCGGCCTCGGCGTCGCGGTGAGCGTCTGAGGCCTCCCCTCGGCCCCACTGGGTCCGGGGCGGCGATCGGGCCGCGCCCTCCGGGGCTGGGACTGAGGACAAACCCGTTTCCATGGCGACGCCCTGAGGTGGAGTCGCGGCGGGAGGGGTCCGCCACGCACGCACGCGGTTTCTCGGGGCCTCCCCGGCCTCCCGGTTCCCTCGGGGATTCTGGCCCTGAGGCCTCCCTCCCGGACGAGGTCGTGGTCCGAGCTCCTCCGGGCAGACCCGGCAAGGACTGGGTTTAGACATGGCTGGGTCCTCTCTGGACGGAAGGAGCTTCTCCCCGTGCTCGTCCCGGTAGCGAACACGCGCCGCGGCCTGAGGCCGGTTTAGATAATTTTTCTCAAAGGTGCATGGAGATCCTTCCATTAGAGACGAATGCGCACAGCCTTTAGGTGTTTTCCTGCGGACTCTTTTCTGTGCTTATTTTTATGCCGTTATTTTGTAATGAGAATGCTTTCTTGAGAAGCTAAGTGGCAGGTGGTGATTTAAAACAGAACATAAGTCGATGTGAGGTGTGAGGCGAACTGTGGCATGCGCGAGCTCCGGAAGGTTTCCGTGCACAATTCCTGTGGGCTGAAGCCGTGAGCCCAGCCCCACGCACGGATTCGGCTGGTGGAGACGCGGATGATCCGGTCAGGTGCCCAGATGATGTCATTTGTCAGTTACCAGAGGCTCTGAGAAAAGATGGAGAGAGGCGAAAAAAATCGATCCTGGCAACGAACCCGCAATGCTGTGGGGTTGCCAGTAGAGGGGGTGGGACTATTTTTCATGTATTAGGTGATCTTGATGTACAGAGCATAAAAGCTATTGGAAACTATGGGTCCCTGTGAAATAGCTCATTGAGAAGATAACGTTGATCCATGGTTTCGGTTTTCTCTATTCATGTCTTGATTTATTTGGTTCTGACTCAGGCAACATAGGCAAAATACTGTAAGGTGATATCTTCACATCAATATTTATGGAGTAGCCACAGGTGCCTCTTCCTTTAGTAAGAATTAATTATTTATTTATTGGCCAAATGATGGTATGTGTATATGTTTATATGACAATTTTTAATCGTTTTATATTTGTGGCCAGTGCCTAATATACTCAGTGTTCTTTGAAATTACTGTATTAATAATGCCAAATGATGGTACATCTGCCATTGAAACAGTTGTATGCAAGACACTGTTCTAATTACCAGTAATTATAATTGCCAGACAAATCATCATAATTTTAGAGTTAGATGGGTGCTCAGAGATCAGCCAGTCCAAAGTGCAAAAACTGCAAACATAGCCCAGTAGATAAACTAGGAAGCCACAGTGTGATTAGAAATATGTATTATGAAACTAAATTTATACCAGTGACCGAACTAGGACCAAATATCAAAAATTAAATATCAGATATAAAACACATAATATATTGTTTTGTTCTATACTGTCAAACTTTTTTATTTCATTCTGTGATACATCCTATATTTAAACTTTTTTTATTTTTATAGTTTACCTTTTTCAGTACTCACTGTGGCTCCTATAAATTTTTATTCTTTTTATATTCTTTAACAACAGATGGGGTGAGGGGGAAACTTAAATATGTCTATAACTGGAAAGATTTCCTCATCCGAACTGGCGTTTGTTATTTAATAATATCGTTGTTCCCTTTTTGCACTGTTTTTCATTCATCTGTTAAGTTTTTCCATTTTTTCTGAAGTCAAACTTTTCAGCCTTCTGTTTGACTCCATTATTCACTATTAAAAGTTAGTCACTTTCATGTAATTCATTATTATCATTTTTATTAGTAGTAGCAGTATTTTGCCATTGTTGACTAGTTTGCAAATAACACTTTGATTTTAAAAATTGCTTTTTGTGTTGATTTAGTTTAGATTTAAAAATGTAAAAACAAAGACTTAAGTACCACAATACATATACTGGGGGTGCCAAAAAATGTATACACATGACTTGTATTCTTCTTTTGTTATCAGTATATATTGAATATTACAATTTTAATACCTTTTTTTCCATTCTTAAAATGTGTATATATTTTTTGACACCCTCTGTATTTACAATAGCCAACAAACAACTGTTAACATTGTGTCATTTTTCTTTCAAGTATTTTTTAACTTAAGAAATAAAACATTTCCAATAAAGCTAAAGTTCTTTTTCTGCTGTACCCATTCTCTCCCTGCCCACCTGATATTGGTCATTCATATTTTTTTATTTTTTTATTGATCAGTCTTGCTGAAAACTTATTATTTTAGTAGTTTTTTTTTCAAATGAACCAATCTTTTGACTGTTGGATTTTCTCTCTTATTGAATATTTGGGAATTTTCTAGATAGATCATTGTTACTGATTTCTAAATTCGTCATGTGGTCAAAGAACATACTCTGTATTATTTCAGTACCTTTAAATTTATTGAGGGTTGTTTTTTTTTTTTTTTCTGTCTAGCTTATGACCTATCTTGGTTAATGTTCCCAGGGTTCTTGAGGAAAAAAGTGGATTTTTGGCCAATGGTTAGTGGAATGGTCTATAAATGTCAATTAGGGTCAACTTGGTTAAAGTGTTGCTCAAACCTTTTATATAGTCACATTTTTATGTCTCCTTATTTTGTCACTCTGGGGGGGGGGTGACTGTTAAGTCTCTAATTATGATTGTAGATTTGTTTATTTCTCCCTCTAGTTCTGCCCACTTTTTCTTGGATTTGATAGGTTTGTTATTAGTCACATACACATTTAAGATTGCTATGTCTTTCTGATAAATTGACCCTTTTATGTCTGCCTTACTCAAATACCATATTTTATTAATCCTATGAAGCACCTGTTCATATTTTCACATCTCTGAAATAATTTCTGAAATCTAAACCTTTTATGTATCTGACAATTGATGATTTAAAAGCATAGTTGACTTTGTAACTCTTTTTCTTATATAGAGATACATAAAATAATTATGCACCTTTCAAATGATGGTGCTTTCAATTGATGAAATGTGGTAAGATAATTGCAAATTATTACTTTAGCAAAAAATAATTTTTTTTTCAATTTTTTTATCAATAAGGTTGGAAAAGATCAGAAAATTTAATAATACAATGTGATGGTAAATTGTAGTGAACAAGCACTTTTTATATTACTGTAGGCATAAAAATGGTCAAATCTCTATGAAGGACAATTTAGCAAAATGAAAAATGTTTTAAATTCATATACTTTTTGATTCAGCCATTATACTTCCAGGAATTATCTTATAGGTATACTTGCATGTATTTTGAATGATACATATATGTTTATTCATTGCAGCATGGTTTGAAATAATATAATTCTGGAAACAATTTAAATATCTTTCAATAATAGACCAGTTAAATGAATTATAGTGCATCCATACAATGGAATGTTATATATCCATTAAATTACATTCCAGCTAAGTAGAAAATTCCATCTAATATTCTTTTTCCTTTAGCACTGTTCAGAGTACTCACTTTTATCCATTATCTAATGTTGCTGAGGAGATGTCTGAGTCTAGCATAAATTATTTAATTTGTAGGTGGCCCTGTTTCTTCTGTGTAGATGCTAATAGCATTTTTATTTATCCTTAAAATGCAGCAACATTCCATAATATATCTTAGTCTTAATCATTTTCTATTAATCATTTTCTAATAATTTTTTCTGGAACATGATGAGCCTCTTCAGTTTTCAGCTTTATATCCTTGAATATTTGGTCTGTCTCTTTGTTCAAGACTATTACTTACGTTAGATCTCAATAGTTTGTCTACCAAATCTATCATCTTTGTTCTATCTAACCACTTTGTTCGAATCTAGCTATGTTTATCTTGTAATCTTCATTCTGAATGTTTTCCCAAGCTTGTCATACGTTATTAATTTGGTTTTCTGAAGTATCTATTCTACTTGGAGTTGTTTCTAATGTGGTTTCAAGTTCTATGGAATTTTTTCCTCTTCCTTTTTCTTTTATCTTTTGCTTCCTTCAGCTCTCTTTTCACATCTGTTTTATGGAGTTATGTTTTATTTATCTGCATGCAGAGCAGTTTTTCTTTAAACCATTTTACAAAGTAGTTCTTCAAATGTGTATGTATTTTTTCTTTTTCACATTATGGCCCCTCCTTCTTATTTTCTTGCAATGCTACTTTTCCGTGTTACTTATTTTTCATGTTATTTATTGTTGAAAGGGGCAGTTATATTCTGGCCTGCTCTTTGCCCAAGAATGGTATAAGAGGAATCTTCTCAACCCCCTCCCATTGGCCATTGGAACTGCTTTAGAGGCTGAGCTAGGAGACTGGATACATTATCATCATCTCTCTTCAATTGGCTGATGGATGGTACAGTTTTCAAATGCTCTCTCTAAAGCAGTTTTCCACAAATATATATATATATATATATATATATATATATATATATATATTAGTTATTGATACTAATTGATAGTACTTACAGTACTTATTGATAGTACTGTTATAAGTTTTTAACATTTAAATTTTAAACCATCCTTACATTAACTAAGAAAGAATTTTTTTTAAATAGACGGTTAATTGTCCCAACAATATTTATTGAATAAAACATCCCTTTCCTACTGATTTGAAATGCTACATTGATTGTAGTGAGTTCAATGGGACCCCAAAGGAAAACAGGTCCTAATTCCTGGAATCATATGTTAAAGTTTTTGTAGATGTGATTCAGTTAAGAATCTTGACATGAGAGTATTCTGGATCACCTGGGAGGGTCTTAAATGCCATTATAAGTGTCTTCACTTTAGAGAGAGGAAGAGAGGGATTAAATACATACACAGAGAAGGTGATGTAAAGACAGGCAGAGATTGGAGTTATGTTGCCATTAGCCAATGTCTACCAGCAGCCACCAGACGCTGGAAGAGGGAAGGAAGGAAGTATTCTCCCCTAGAGCCTCCCATCCTTGCCTGTAGCTTGATTTCAGACTTCTGGCCTCCAGAACTGTGAGAGAATAAATTTCTATTGTTTTAAACCAAATTTGTGGTAATTTGTTATAGCAGCCATAGAAAGTTAATGTATTTTATACACTACATTATTTTATATATTTTGGTCTCTTTGTGGATTTTTTGTTTTGTTTTACTGCTTTCTGTTTTGGTGTCAGTACTGTTCTGTTTTAATTAGTAAGGTTCACATTCAGTTTTATTTTAATAATTGTTATTTTATTAAAGTATATATACATGACTTTTAAAAGTCCAACATTAAAGGATTATAATGTGTAAAAGCAGTCCTCTCATTCCTGCCTCAGTTCCAATCTACAGTGGCATCAACCTTCAAGCCTTCTGTTCCTCTGACCATCCTTCTAAATCTTATGTTTATATGCTGCTTTTTGATTTATTAACTTAAGACCTTATCTGCTTACTTTCCATATGGTAGATGAGGACTTAGCTATCCTTCACCACCACTATCTCCACTTGCCCTCCCCCAATATAACTATACTACCGTCTTTACTAAATCAAGTGTTTACATTACTGTAAACTATTACGTATTGAAACAATCATGCCCTATAACTGTTCCTCCTTTTTTGAATATCCTTTTCCTTCATTTCTTAGAGTTAGTAATGGCTTTTTTTATTTACCTAATTTTCTGAATACCATTGATTTTCTTTTCCTGATTGTTCTAACGTTTCTGCTATATTAAGACTTTAGTATGCTCAAACATATCAGTTATGTTTCACAGAGATCTCTTTTCCAGAGTTTTTCATCTTCTGCTTGAATATGGGCTGCTTGTTCTATGCAGCTAGTCATCTTGGGCCTTCCCTTCATTGCTCTTCTGAATTGGATATTGCACTCTTCCATCTTGTACTGCTGCTTTTGAGAACTCTGCTCTTATTTTGACCCCCATCATGACCTTTTTTCTCTCTTAAAACCTTCAGGATTTTTTTTATCCCTGGTTGCCTAAAAGTTCACAATAATGCATTTTGGAGTAAATCTTTTTGTATGGAGATTTGGGTCCTTCAGTTATAGGAAAGTTTCTTAAATTATTTTCTCCTGTAAGTAATCTCCGGTAGTCAAATATTGGACTTTTTGGACAGTCTCTTACTTTCTTACCTTTTTTATGGTTCTACTTTCTGAGATATTTTTCAACACTTTCATTAAAGTTTTAAAAATTTCAGCTATCCTGGTTTTTTGCCCAAGAGTTCTTTCATATTCTTTTACTATTCCTTTCCTTTACTATTCCTTACTATAGTGGTAATCTGTTGTTTGTTTGTTTGCTTGTTTTGTTGTTTTTTAATGGAAGCAGTGTCTTTACTTAGCTCCCTGAGGAGATTAATTAGAGGGTTATGTTTTGTTTTGATCCCTATATTGTCTTTGTTTCCTTTCAGCTTTTTTTACTTTTGTTGGTTTAGGTCAGAGGTCTTTCTTGATGGAGACTTTCCTCAGCTATTTGGGTATATTTGAGTCTCCATTTATATTTAAGAATAAGACTATAACAAAGCTAATTGGAAGCTTTGTATATATGAGTGAGCTTGTCCACTGGTGAGTTTTGCTTTAGTGTGAATAACAAAGACTCATCCTTTTAGAATGTTCAAATGAAATACTCCTTTTCTCTGGAGTTTTTAATTTTTTCCAGAGAAAAAAAAATGTTCCAGTCATTTCTGAGGAGCGGAGGGTGTGTGTGTGTGTGTGTGTGTGTGTGTGTGTGTGTGTGTAAATGCTTTGCTACTGGTGAACAAGGAAGGTGGAAAAGAGCTAGACATTCTACGATTTAGTATGTATTAATTTTCATTTAATCATTTTGTTTTCAGGCCACTGTGCTTTGTTGGTGTGCCCAAGTCCAGAGCTTTCCTGGTTAGATTTCTTCAACTTCCATTGAGTGACACAGATTAGGGAGGGGCCTCAGGGTCCAGCCAGCTGTTTACAGACTTCAATGAATCCTTCCACTTCCAGATGGTGAGTCTTTCATATTCTGAGAGGTAATTATTCACTTCTCATTAGTGTTTCTCTGTTAGCATCTTAAGTTTTTACTTTCTCTACTGTCTTCCAAAAATTTATTGAAGTCGCTTATCTGCTTTTGTCAGTATACTTATTCTCTATATTTAGAGATTAATAGATTACTTTTTTGTTTTATACCTTTACTGTTACTTTAGTTGGTTTGGGAAGGAAAAGCAGGTGTGCATTTGATCAATCTGCATTTTTAACAGGCACCCTTATAATGTATTTTAATATCTGAAAGGGCAAGTTCTTTCCCTTCCAGGTTATTCTCAATACTGACCTTTAAAATTATTGTCAATCAAATACAAAGAATTTAGAACTTAAAATATTTGTATACTGTATATTCTTGTTTATAGAATATGAGTGGTTCTGCACTTGGGTACATTGGGCAGAGGATTGGGAGAGGTATTGGCCTGGAATTTACAATAAAGTTGGAAATATAATTCTAAAGTTTCATAAGGGATTAGCTTTAATGTCATTTTAATGTAAAAACTTAGTGTTTGACACTTTAAACTATCAAAAGCATTTGAAATACAGTTTTCTGCCATTCTTTCAAAATACAATATTTTCTTCTCTAGTTCACTTACTCTTCTCAATATATTGTTTATATTTTGAATGGTCTTATTTATTTCATCAGCACTTTTCAAGTCTTATTTTCTAATAATCTGTTTTAAACGCTACCCATATGTTCTTTATGAAATGATATGACAAAAGAGCTGTAAGTAAATTAATTATATCTCTATAGTAAATTCTTAAATCTTTCAGAAAGATAAATAGATAATAATCCTGAACCATAAAATTTTTGTTAAAAAATAATATCAATTAGTCTTTTTTATGTGGCCTTTTCTTTACAGAATAAAATTATGATGACTACTAAAATTATAGACTACTTATATAAAAATAATTCGTACTATAACTAGAAATTCAAATGTAGTTTGCAATGTAGGCTTTGTCAATTTTTGTTAATGATCCATATCTCTTGTTTTCATTCTTAAAAGCAACACCCTTTTTTATTTACGTAATTCCTAGAAACCTATAGGTTAAAATTAGGAAATTAATATTTTATATTTAACTCACTATAAGAGAGGAGACAGCTTTTAATCGCACTTTTCCACCTTTAAATTGGAAAAGAACACTACTTTTGGAGTCAAAAGATCTGGATGTGTGCTAAGTATCAGAATGTTCTTAATGTATTTGTATCCTTGAGAAATTTCCCTTAATTTGACAGAGCCTCAGCAGTCTCATCTATAAAACTGGACTAATAAAATCTGCCATTTCTAGCTTTCAGGGTTCTCATTAGGATCAAAAGAGATAAAATGTGTAAAAATGTTTTTTAAATTGTCAAGGGTTCTACAAGTATAATGACCATTTTATTAAAGTAAGTAGTAGTACTAAGATTATTGGGAACTTTTAAATATCCTAAGCTGTCTCTAAGACTCTACCTTTTATATAATTTTGAATTCTTTTTGAAAAATGATTAAGCTCTAGTCCTTTTATAAGAATAATGGAATGAAGTGGTAACCTCTCTATGGGCAACTTAACCTGCTTAGTATGAGATTTTGGGGTGTATGATGGAATGGAGGTAATAGCCATAGTCTTACTACTTTAGATAAAAACAGTTTCGCATTTAATTTAATGTTATCCGATCAATGTCTTATTGGTGTATGATTGCAGTGCCAAGTGTAGCATCCAGGACAAAGTTGGCACTTAATATACGCATGGAACTGAATTTCTCATTGAGACTATTTGGAAATTTCAGCTAATTAGTTCTGCACTAGTTCATGTCTCAGTGTACTTGTAAATTTCAACTACTCTAGTCCTGTAATGGTTCTAGTTTCTCAGTAACCATATTTGTCTAACTAACAATTAAGGTCACCTATTGTAAAGGATTCATGTTTATAACCTGGATGCGATTCTAGTCTGATATTAAAGCTGGTGCTTTACATAATATAAAGCACAGGGCAGTTTGAGGAGCAGATTCTCAATCTGTGACTTGATAGTTTCTTTCATACAAGTAACCCCTAATAATTTCAGCAAGCTTCAGTTTATTTCATCCATGAAAAGGGACATACAAAGACCCTGTAACATAATCTACTCATTGATTTGCTAGAGTCAAAACCATTTCTGAATTAATGGACAGTTGAAAGATTAATCAAGCAATACACACATACATACATACAAACATATATATAAATATATATATATATATATATATTTATATATATAGTGTATATTTGTGTGTGTGTGTGTGTGTGTGTGTATACATACATATGAACAAAGCCTACTCAGTGTCTTATTACAAACAGTAAAGCTTAGAGAGACTTACAACCCTTCAGACTATACTTTGAGAACCATGGTCTGGATCAGAGATGTGTAACCTTTTTCTATAAAAAGCCAGATAGTCAATAATTTTAGCTTTGTGGGCCATGCAATCTGCTTGATATACTAAACTCTGCTGTAGTAGCAAGAAAGCAGCGAAGGACTAATTTGCTAGCAGGCTACAGTTTGCAGTACGTCTAGATCCCTGAATTGAATTGAGAGGTGTTCTTGGTGAGGCAGATCATTTGACCACAAACCACTCTGTTCTGAGGTGAGTTAGATCACATAGTAAAGTTGTTTGAATTCTTTTTCTTAGGTTGAATTATATAAAATTGTTGAATTTGTAGGTCAAAATGGTCTATTGTTCCCAATTTCATATTGGTCAGTCAAAAAAAAAGCTATTTTACTTATGAAAACTGTTTAATAAGCACATATTAATATAAATTAATATAAGACCCAGTCTTATTTAACTATAAGACCCAGTCTTTAATACAATACAATACAATACAATACAATACAATACAATACAACACAACACTGGATCTTATATTAATTTTTGCTCCAAAAGACGCATTAGAGCTGATTGTCCAGCTAGGTCTTATATTCAGGGAAACACGGTTGTTTTATACTCTCACTCATGAATAAGATTTTTAAAATTCTTTTAGTGGTCTCTCATTGTATGGAAGTGTCTATTCCTTTTGAACCATAATAGAAAGTTGAACTAGATAACCTCTGAAGTTGTTTTTAATTTCTTTCAATTATGTGATTTAAGTGTCTATTGCCAAGTGCTTTACATGTATTTTCTCATTTAATTCTTATTACAGTCTATTTATTAATACTTCATTGTTCCTGTTTTACTGATGAGAAAACTAAAGGTCAGAGATTGATGTAACTCAAATAGCTACTAAATAGTAGAGCTATTAGTTTCAATATATGTAATCTGACTAGAGACCTAAGCTTGAAACTATCTTTATTACTACTTTTTACATTGTTTGTTAGATTATTTCTGTAAATTCAGATGTCCCTTATCATTTCAAACTCAGAATGTCACATATCAAATGCATAATGTTCTCACTTAGGTAGTTTCTTCTCCTAATTGCCTTCACTTTTCAGAGGCAAACTGTTAAGTCATTACTAACCAAGTTCTATAGAGTCTTCCTTCATCTCTATTCTTATGCTAATGTCCTTGGTCCAGACTCTTATTAGATTCTGTCTAGACTATGGAAAGATTGTTCTGAACTTTCTGTTGAGTCTTTCTGCTGCTCAAAACCTTCATTGTCTCGTTATCTCCTAAAGTGTAGAGATCTGTACAATCAATCTACCTTTCTTTTTTTCAGCCAATATTTAGAATGACATTTCCTTGCCTCACACCATTAAAATCTCTGCTTTTCTTCAATATTTCACTCATGGTACCTCTCACGTCTAAATTCTAATCCTATTTCCCTTATTAATTAGGTGTGAGATTGTTGGCAGGAGAGGGGACTAGGAGCTCCCTTACAAATAATATATATGTGATTTAATACATAGTCTTTTTAATAGCTATTTTAAATACAGACAATTTTTAGACAATTTTCAGATAAGTTAAATTGCTACATAAAAGTGTGAGTACTTGATATATATTTAACAATACATGAATGACTCACCTTTGCATAAGGGCTTCCTAGTGTTGCATAGTAATAAATAAAATATTAAAATGATAAAACCAAAAAGATACAACTGGCTTCATAATCTAGTAAACATTATTTACAATAATAAGAATTATTCAAAAGCTAGTTATACGTTAATTGTACTAATTTTGGAAACTACAGAAAACTATCACTCCACTGCAGAGAAAATGTCTGTAGACATTTGGGAGTTTCCTATCAGTTTTTCCCCTCAAAACTGAATGATTAACAAACTGATCTTTTTAGGAAATGCTGATTATGTTTGTAAGAAAATTAATGGCTTGGGAGACCGAGTAATTAGAAATACTACATTAATATTAAATAGCAAACCTGTCTGTTGTATTTCCTTAACTGCATCAAACAATAATGTTGTATTTAGTCAAAAGTCTTCACAGATTATTTTTCTCACGGGGATTTCAGTGCTTCAGTTTGCACGTTACCATCCGTCTGTTTTGCTTGCTTTTCAGGGATGTGACATTAATGAGATGTCATAAGTAAAGTGAGTACAGAACTACCTCTAAAGAGAATACTGACTTGTTTTATTTTAAGATTTATACTCTAAATCCAGGAGATAGCTAAAAATTTTTAAATGAATAAAGTGTTCCAGGTAGTGACTGTACTCAATTAAAAATAATGTACTCTTACTAGAATTAAAGAGTTTTAGTTAAGATGGCATAGTAAAGTTGTTCCAAACTCATAGTAATCACTAAAAAAAAAAGGAAACCCCAAAATACATATCTTGGCTAGATAAGAAGATAAATGTGGACCAGAAACAAAATAGAAAAACAAAGTGGTGAGTGGGGCTGAAATGGATGGGTGGAGCTCTTACTATAAAAGTAGGCCCCAGCATCTGGGAGTTCAGTTTTTGCAGCTTGGTAGAAATTAAAAGTGTTTCCAGTACAATGTTCCTTCAGCTTACTGATTGTATCAACAGTATTTCAGATATCAGAGGCCCTAAAATATCAGTATAATACACTGTAGAAGTGGGAACCTGAAGGTGAAGTGGAGACAACTCTATAACCACTAGATAAAGAGGAATAACCACAGAGGAAGAAGAAAAAAACTAATGATACTGTACTCACAATGAGCCTACAAAATTAACCAACAAAATCATCCAACAAAATCAATATTTGGAACAATAATTCACTCCAGATGAAAATAATTGTGAATTCTATACATTTAGGGAGCAAAGAGAAAAATTATGAAATTTCATCTATTAAATATACAATAAGAATTCTATATACATATACATATATATGTACATCTATTCATATACAATAAGAATTCCATACATTTAGGGAGCAAAGAGAAAAATTATGGAATTACATCTATTAAAAAGGACAAGAAATTAGAAGAATATGAACAAGAACCAATCAGAAATCTTAGAAATTAAGAAAGTAAGTTAGTTAAATTACTGGGTTTTTAAAAAAGAAACAACTCAAAATTTGGAATGAACTCTAGAATGAACAGAGTTGAAAAGAGAATTCATAAGTTGGAAGATCATACTGAGGAATTTATCCAAAATATAGCAGAGAAAAACATATACAAGCATGAGCCATTAAGACATATAAAGAATAATTATACGACACTGAAGAAAGAAATGAAAGAAGACATAAATAGATGGAAACACATTCCATGTTCATGGATAGGAAGAATTAATATAGTTAAAATGTCCATACTGCCTAAGGCAATATACATATTCAATGCAATTCCTATCAAACTACCAACGACGTTTTTCACAAAAATAGAACATATAATCCTGAAATTTATATGGGACCATAAAGGACCCCGCATAGCCTCAGCAATCTTGAGAAATAAGAACAAAGTGGGAGGTATAACGATACCTGATTTCAAACTATACTACAAGGCTACAGTAATCAAAACAGCATGGTACTGGCATAAAAATAGACACATAGATCAATGGAACAGAATAGAGAGCCCAGAAGTGAATCCATGCCTATATGCCCATCTAATCTACGACAATGGAAGCAAGAATGTACGATGGGGTAAAGACAGTCTGTTCAATAAGTGCTGTTGGGAAACCTGGAGAGACACATGCAAGAAAATGAAGCTGGACCACCTCCTTACACCATATACAAAAATAAATTCAAAATGCCTTAAAGACTTAAATATAAGATCTGAAACCATAAAATATCTTGAAGAAAATATAGGAAGAAACTTCATGGACATTACCCGGAGTAAGATTTTTAGTGATATATCCCCTCACGCGATGGAAGTAAGAGAAAAAATAAACATGTGGGATTACATCAAACTAAAAAGTTTTTTCACCGCAAAGGAAACCATCAATAAAACAAAAAGGGATCCTACTGAATGGGAAAAGATATTTGCCAATGATATATCTGATAAGGGATTAATATCACAAATCTATAAAAAACTTACTCAACTCAACTCCAAAAAAACAAACAACCCAATTAAAAAATGGGCAGAGGACTTGAGGAGACATTTTTCTTAAAAGGACATACAGAAGGCAAGAAGACATATGAAGAAATGCTCAACCTCACTAACCATCAGAGAAATGCAAATAAAAACCACAATGAGATACCACCTCACCCCAGTCAAAATGGCTATCATCAATAAATCAACAAACAACAAATGCTGGCGGGGATGTGGAGAAAAGGGAACGCTAGTGCACTGTTGGTGGGATTGCAGATTAGTGCAGCCACTATGGAAAACAGTATGGAGGTATCTCAGGAATCTGTAGAACTACCCTATGATCCAGTAATTCCACTCCTAGGCATCTACCCGGAAAAATCTAAAACTCCAATTCAAAAATCTGTATGCACTCCTATGTTTATTGCAGCACTTTACACAATAGCCAAGATATGGAAACAACCGAAATGCCCATCGGTCGATGACTGGATTAAGAAGCTGTGGTACATTTATACAATGGAGTACTACGCAGCCATAAAGAAAAAAGAAATCTTATCATTTGCAACAACATGGATGGATCTAGAGAACATTATGTTAAGTGAAATAAGTCAGAAAGAGAAAGACAAGTACCATATGATCTCACTTATATGCGGAATCTAAAGAAAAGAATATGTGTATGAACTAATCAGAAACAGTTTTGGGGACACAAAAAACCGAGAGTTGTTAGATGGGCGGGGGGAAGGGGGTGGGGGATGGGGGAAAGGGTGAAGGGATTGGGGGGCAGCTGGTGACCATAGGATGGCCTCAGGGTGTTTTGAGAATTACTTTGGGGAACTTATTCAATAGTGTTTGGGGATTTTGTTGGGTGTCCGATGGACATGTGTCCTGTTTGGGAGACCACTTCAGGGATGCTGTCGATGCCTGGTCATGGCATTGTACACCAGAGACTGGACATTAATGAATGCCAACTATAATTTTATGTGTATAATGTGATGGCTCGGTGTGTGGTCGGGGTGGTGGTGGATGTGGGGAGGGGGGTTCACGGTGTGAGGGATGTAAAAATAAAATAAAATAAAATAAAACTATTAAAAAAAAAAGACATATAAAGAATAAAACCTAATAGAAGATTCAGATAAAAAGCAACTATGGCTGAAAAATATTTGAGGGGATTAGAGTTTAGAATTTTCTAGAACTAAAGGAAGACATGAATCTCTGGAATGACATTTCACTCTACCTAAGCATCTTAGAGAACCTCAGGACATCAAGTTTAAAGGGAAAATTCTTTAAAAGATTCAAAGAGAAAAAGAAAGCTTATTTGTATAGGAGGGACAGTTTGACCCCAGACTTCTCGTTGACTACTATAGTACTATACTACTATAGATGCCCCAAGATATGGGGATTCTGTCTTCAAAGAGTTAAGGAACACTGAGGAATGATTTGTAATAGAAACAACAAAACAAATACATACATAGCAACCTACAGAGGGTACCAAAAAAATGTATATACATTTTAAGAAATGAAAAACTGTATTAAAATTGTAATAATATATACCGATAACAAAAGATGAATACAAGTTATGTGTATACATTGTTTTGGCGTCCCTGGTATATAACTTTAAAACAAAGGAGTAAGTGAAAAGAAAATCAGAAATGAAATCTACAGCATAAAATTATTTGATAAGATTCAGATATATACATAACAACACATTTTACAAGAACACATTCAAATAAAAAGGTACACATCAAACACATTAGAATGATTTTTGAGGAGAGGTGGCAATGAGGAAAGCGTTAAAAAGGAATGAATGTACAAGTAAATGAAAAAACGTAAGAAAAGAGTCTTGCATGGACCAATAATGATAGCTAAAAAAGGAAAATTGTTGCCAATCTGGATTTTTTTTTTACAATTCAACTATTATTTGTGAATGACGGCAAAATAGAGCTTCACAGATACCAAGACTAAGAGAATTCTCTACCCACAGGATTCACTAAAAGATCTAAAGAATGGACTTTTGCAAGAGCACAGAAAGAAAGTATAGGATATAAAAAATAATGGTGAGCCATCCTTCTTCCTTGTCCTATATAGGGAAGCCTGCCATGATCCACTTACCTCTGATGGGTTGATGAATTTATTTAGTCCTAATGCTTAGTTAGGAAGACTGTTCAGTTTTCACACTAAGCTATATCCACAAACTGCCACTATCAATAACAAAAATGGTATTTTGGCCTCCAGCTACTATACTTTATATTGTTTCTTAACTTTTTCCTAAATTTCTGGTAGACTAATGCAGGGAAAACGGATGCCATTTATTGGGTCTCCTCAGAGACCCAAACATTTTATGTAATGGTGAGAACACTGAGAAATAAAACATGTGGAATTTGATGTAGTAAAATATACAGATGAAAAGGCTTTTGGTGAGATTAGGAGGTATGCTATTTATAATGCTATTTATAATGCTACGTTTATAGCATCAATACACATAAAATACTTAGGAAGAGATTAAACAAAAGGTATGCAATACCTCTATATTAAAAACTCTAGAACATGCTGAGAGAAAGAATACCTAAATAAATGGAGATGCATACTATGTTCATAGATTGAAATGTGTAATATTGTTAAGGTGTCAGTCCTTCACAAATTGATCTATAAATTCGATGCCATCCCAATCTAAACCCCAGAAATCTACAATTCAATAATAAAAAAGACAAATGACCCAATTTAAAAATTGGCAAAAGATTTACAAACACTTAACAATGGAGTATATACAAATAGCCAATTAACACATGAAAAAGTACTCCTCATCGTCAGTCATCAGGAAAATACCCATTAAAGCTACAAGGAAATACCACTACACAATGACTGGAATGGATACAACTAAAAAGATTCCCAACATTGTTAATGAGGCTGTGGAACAATAGAACTCCATACATTGCTAATACATGAGAATGGCAATGGGAATGTATGTAGCAATTTCTTATAAAGTTAAGTATACACCAATCCTTTGACAGAGAAAAATCCATTTCTAGGTCTTTTTATTTCCGAGAGAAATAAAAACATTTGTTCACAAAAAAGACTTGTATAGGCATGTATATACCAACTTTATTTACCATAGTCAAAAATGAAAACATACTGTTACATTCATACAATAGATTACTGAATAGTAATCTATTCAGCAATAAAAAAGAACTAACTAGAGAAGTAAAAACTAAGGTGAAAAAAATCAACATAGTTATTACTTCTAGTAGGCTAGGCATTGGCTGGAATGGGATACAAGGGAACTTTCTGAAGAGTTTGAAATGTTCTATACCATAATATTCATTTGTCAAAAGTATACAGATATAAATCATACACTTCAATATATATAAATATTACCAGAAAGAACCATGTAATAATGATAATGCTGATAAAATCTGTTTATTGACTGCTTTTGTTTTTTCTCGGAGTATGGGTCACATTTTCCTATTCCTTTACATGTCTAGTATTTTTCAGTTGGATATTTGGCATTTTAAATGATGAATTTTAGAGACTCTGAATTCTGTTTTGCTTCTCTGAAGAATCATTTTTATTCAAGGAGGCAGTTAACTTGGTTGAAGTCAAACTCTAGATTCTGTCTCCTCTGTACTGGTAGCAGCTAAAATCTTTACCTAGTTACTTCATTTTTTAGCTGCTGATTTTCTGTCAGGACCCTTGGGGACCCCTCTCTAATTCATGATCAACACAGGTGTTGGGAGGACTTTGTATATAGATTTTTGGGATCACCTCCTCTTTGGCTGCCTACCTTCCAAGATATTTTTCCTAAATTTCTGGTAGTTCTCCAGCCTTGAATTCTGTCATCTGATATCTCAAGCCAGTAAGACTTGGCTTTCTGCTCAGCCTATCCCCAGTGGCAAGCAGATTTCGCAGTGTGCTCCGTCCAAAAACCACAAATATGCAAATCTCCCCTTGTGCAGATTTATCCACCCAGCCACTTCCTCCCCCTTGCCAGGGATTGTGTGCTCTCTGCAAGTAGCATAGCTTCCAGAGAGCAAAAGGACGACTGAGTTTATTGCTCTCAAATCCAATTGTTACTAAAATAAAGGGGGGTTCATTTTGCACATCAAAGCTAAATGAGATATGAGCAGGGGTTTGCAGCAAAGAAAGGAAAGGTTTATGTAAGGAAATGGCGCCAAGTCCAGAGACACATGTGAGCCAGTGCTCAAAGACCTGGCTCCTCGATGGCCTCTAGGGGTAAATTACAGAGAGAAAGGATCATTAGTCATGGTAGCTAAGGGAGTTGGAATTGTGACCTCTACAGATTGGTTGGAGGGAGTTGATAATTGGATCAGCTCCTGATGTCAGTCTGTCATTCTGTCTGGCTTTGAGGGGTTATGGTTGGTGGGATCATTTTGCCTTCATGGGTCTTGAAATCAAGATGTTATCTTTAATAGAAACCAGAAAAACAATACAAAAGATCAATGAATCCAAGAGCTGGTTCTTAGAGAAGATAAACAAAATTGACAAACCTTTAGCCAGACTCATTAAAAAAAGGAGAGAGAGGACCCAAATTAATAAAATCAGAAATGAAAGAGGAGAAGTGACAACAGACACCACAGAAATACAAAAAATTTTAAGAAATTACTATGATCAACTATATGCCAACAAATTTGACAGTCTGGAAGAAATGGACAATTTCCTAGAGGCGCACAACCTTCCAAGGCTAACTCAAGAAGAAACAGAAAGCCTAAACAGTCTGATTACCACCAGGGAAATTGAATCAGTAATCAATAATCTCCCAACAAACAAAAGCCCTGGACCAGATGGCTTTACAGGTGAATTTTTCAAAACATTCAAAAAAGAATTATCACCTATTCTCCTCAAGCTCTTCCAAAAAATCCAGAAGGAAGGAAGACTCCCAAACACTTTTTAGGAAGCCACTATCACCCTGATCCCAAAAGCAGACAAAGACACCACAAAAAAAAAGATGTTATCTTTAGTTGGATTGAAACTGTGTTTCTATGGTCAATAGGCCTGAGGCTTTATTCCTAAGACTGTTTGATGCTGACCAGAATCTGATATCCTAAGGGCTTAATGATTGAGTGGTGTACAGTATGTGCCAAGGTAGAAGGATAAGGAAAGGAAAGCAAGGGAGTCATGGCGCTGTTAGGCTAGACAAGGCCAGTTTGAATCGAGAAAGAAAAGAGAAGTGATTTTAAAGAAGTGAAATTTTGCGTGATTACACAATCAGATAAGTTACTCTTTCTCCCCCAAAAAGGAGATAATAAGGGAGAGGAGAGAGGCCAGGAGGAGAGTACTGTCTGAGATACAGCAGCATGGAAGTTGAGGTAGGAAGAGATGTTCACTTTCGATACTCCCTAGAATTTTGTTCTCTTAACTGATTGGGCCTAAGCCTGCAATCGCAGTCGCCATAGTAGAAGAGATCAGCAATCTGTCATACAATTGGACTGACCTCCATGCTAATAACAATCTGGGAGGATGGGAAACTAATCAAAAACAGTGAAGAGGAACCAAAAGCAGAGATAAATTAGAGGGGAAAGATAAACTACAAGTTTTTCCTCAAGACTACGTATCAGAACACTGTAATACTGTTTGTTCTGTATAATACAGTATAATGCATTATAACAGTATAATGCTGTTTGTTGTTTTAGGTGGATCCCAAATAGTTTTTTGTTTTTTATCATTTGAAATTCTTTGTATTTAAGAGTAATTTTGCATTTATCACACTAAATAGTATAATTTTTCTTATTGTGTCATCTTCATTTATACTGTTTGTTATGTTGCCTTACTCCTGTTTTTCCCACCCAGCTTTTTGCTTTTTACTAGTTTTCCTTGCTCTCTTCTTTTGCCCCCAGTAATTTATGTTAGACATCCTATTTTTATTTAATTAGTAATTACTTCAAAATAAAAAGAAAGTGAAACTCTATTTTTTTTTTTACCAACATTAAGAATATGTTAGTATTATTGATCCCCTGGAAATGAGAAATGAGTCACATACTTAAGTCCTCCCTTTGTTCTTACCTCCCACCATTTATTGGAATAATCTGAGCTTTTAAAACTATTATTATTTCTTTTTTTACATCTCCTTAAAAAACACTTTTCACATTTGCATTTCCGCATATAGTCATATTAACCATGTTCAGAACAATTACTTTGACATTAATTTCTAAGCTAATAGGTTATAAATTCTCTCTTTTATAACAGATCTTCCCTAAAATCTTTATTTTTTGTTTATTTATTGGATACTAAAGTATTTCTTTGATTTTTAAAGAAGAGCATGCATCTGAATCTTTGCATATCTGAGAATATTTATCAAATGTATTCTTCTGACTTTGCAGTTATAACTAGAGGAAGTTTTCCTAAGGAAATGACAGCAGTATACAAGTATGTGTGTACAAGTTCATTTTGCAGTGTTATTACAAAAGCAAAAATTAGAAACTAGTAAATGTCTACAAATAGAAATTGGTCAGATAAAATAGGATTATGTCCAGCCACTATTGCAAAACATAATCGGTTTATCATCTTTGTCACCTAACTGCAATTAAGTATCATTAATCTTTTTGCCTGTACTTGTGCAAGTTATAACAAATTTAAATCCTATAAAACAAACATTAGCATGTTTAGCTGTTAACATTAATATTATATTTAGCATCTTTTTTAGTTTTTCAATTAGACTAAATATTGGCTAAATAGATATTTATTACTGAAAAGATTTTTTTTTTTTAAGAACTTTAATTTTAGTCTGTTCCTTGTAGTCACTCCATGGATTCCTTTGGGCAATCCAGATCAGAAGATAACCAGTCAGTAGTCAGCAGAATGCAAAAGAAATACTGGAAAACTAAACAGGTCTTTATCAAAGCAACAGGAAAAAAGGAGGATGAGCACGTGGTGGCATCTGATGCCGAACTGGATGCTAAACTTGAGGTAAATCTGAGGATTCTGTGTATTGCATATAACTGGTTATTATTTGGGACTACTAGTGAGACGATGACAAGCTTTCACACTGAAGACTTATTGGGATAAATGCAAATTCAATAATAGACTGTTGAACTGTATTTATCTGTTAGATCATCTGGATAGCAGGGTCACAATTCTCACAAATTGAGAATTAATAAAACTGGTGTTCATAAATTAGATAAATCATTAGTTATTTCTCTGGCACAGTATTCTTATTTTTAAGCTAAATATTAATGAATTAATTATATTTAATTTAATTATATTTAATATTAATTAAATTAAATATTATTAATAATATTTCTAATTGGGACCATATACTCATTATATAGTATGTCATAATATTTTTACTACTTTTATATGAAGTCTTATACCTGACTGAAATAAATTAATTGAAATCAAATAGTGAGGACTTTGTAGGGTACAGCTTTTGATTCTATTATTAAGGGGTAGAGTTACTGAAGTATTAATAATATATACTTTGGCTCTGTTTTTCATTTTAAATCAAAGGAATAATTACCAAGAAACAACTTTAAACCTACAGGTATTTTATACTTTTAAGTAATTAAGCTAATTAGAGGGAAGGTCTCAAGTATTTAATGAAAAGTCTGGATTTTTAAATGCACATTTACTATTTCCATGTACATATACTAATTTAAGATAACTTTTCCAAATATTTTCAAGCAGGGATTCTGTTATGCTTGGAATATAATAATTTGTTGAGATTCTTAAAAAGTAAAGGTTTAATTAAATAGGTCTTAATCTAAGTATTTTCATTCTTAGTAAGTAAACTTATGTCACTGTCATAACAAATAAGGAAATAGATACCAAATTAACAAGCTTTTACTATTTAGGTTTGAAAAGTACTCCTCCTAGAATTCAATGATAAATGTTGGAAAAATAAAGGGACTTTAGTAATATGTGTCTTAACACTAAGGGAACTCTTCTCTGTTTCCATATATATTTCTACAGAAGTAGATATTTTTGTATTGTTTTACATCGTTAGATAATCCATGGGTGACATATTTTATATTCAGTGTTATTTTTTTCCATTAGACAAATATTTGGAATCAACCAAAAACTTTCTCCCACATTTGTACTATTTTTTTTTTTAACAGGACTTTATTGGGGAACAGTGTGTACTTCCAGGACTTTTTTCCAAGTCGTTATCCTTTCAATCTTAGTTGTGGAGGGTGCCATTCAGCTTCAAGTTGTTGTCCTTTCAGTCTTAGTTGTGGAGGGTGCAGCTCAGCTACAGGTCTAGTTGCCCGTTGTTAGTTGCAGGGGGCACAGCCCACCATCCCTTGTGGGAGTCGAACCGTCAACCTTTAGGTTGAGAGGACGCACTTCAACCAACTGAGCCAGGAGCTCAGCAGCGGCTCAGCTCAAGGTGCCATGTTCAATCTTAGTTGCAGGGAGTGGAGCCCACCATCCTTTGCAGGACTCGAGGAGTTGAACTGGCACCTTGTGGTTGAGAGCCCACTGGCCCGTGTGGGAATTGAACTGGCAGTCTTCAAAGTTAGGAACACAGAGCTCCAACCGCCTGAGCCAGTGGGCTGGCCCTATACTATTTTTTTAATAATGAGAAATATTTTTATTTTATGTATTTGGAATCAACCAAAAACTTTCTCCCACATTTGTACTATTTTTTTTAAACAGGACTTTATTGGGGAATATCAAATCATTATGTTGTACACTTTAAATATATTAAAATTTATGTGTCAAATTATAAAACTGAAAAAAGTAGCTTCATTGTAAAAATAAAAAGCAATAGTAGATAAATGTTTCAAGGACCCATGGGGAAAAAAATCAACCATAATCACTTGTTTTTGTATTCGTTTCTAGTCTTCCATATGGATTTAAAATAGCTTTTTAAATTGCCAAATCCATATACCAAATTTAATTCAAACATACCTAAACTAATATGGAAAATTGATGGTTGCTCTTCTGTTTAGATTTCAGTGTTTATTTTCAATCCTCCTTAGGTCTGATCAAACATCAAACAAAATAATAGCAATAGTGCTTCAGAGACAGAATAATCAGGCTTAATGGAGATATTGGAAATTTATTTGATAATCAAAGGGTTAGTGCTTAATATTATAACACAGTGCCAAGGTCTTTTTGAACTAAAGTCTTATAACAATTCTTCAGGGTAGGACTTTGTTAGAAGAAGGCTTCCACCCTAAAACCTATGCCACCTCTTTTCTCTGGGAAAACCTAAATATATAGATAAGTGTGAAGTGTTACCTCGTGTATAATGTGTCCTAATCTCAAATTTTCATGTGCTTACTTTGAAATGGGAGTCTACTGGATATTTTATTTTTCTGTTAGCTATTACCAATAGTACCATGTTTCCCCCAAAATAAGACTTAGCTGGACAATCAGCTCTAATGCATCTTTTGAAGCAAAAATTAATATAAGACCCGGTATTTATATTATATTTATATTATATTATATTATATTACATTACATTATACCCAGTATATTATATTTTATTTTATTTTATTATATTTTATTATATATATTATATTATATTAATATTATATTATACCGGGCCTTATAGTAAAATAAGACCCGGTCTTATATTAATTTTTGCTCCAAAAGACGCATTACTGCTGATTGTCAGGCTAGGTCTTATTTTCGGGGAAACATGGTAGTAATAAAGAGATTAATATTCATGGAAAATTCTAAACTAAAATAATCCACAAGTTATTTTTTATTGTAATACATTATTTAATTTTTATGGTAAATTCACTGACCTGTTTTGCTTAGAACAATATTGGAGAAAAGCCAGACTCAGGGTTAATATTTTCTAAGGTTATCTATACTCTTTTCATCTGTGGTTGACAAAGTTTGATGCAGTTTATATTGGATTTACCTTTTTGCTATTTATATAGTTTGGAGCTGAGGGAAGAACAAACTCCACAGTTATAAGTTTTTATTAATTCCCATGTATTTATCACCATTTTTTGCCAGCCATCCTGGGGGAAAATCAGAAATAAAATCAAAACTGAAGTACACCACAGTCCAGGAAAATAGACATAATACTTATAAGGAAATGTTTTGCTTTTTAAGTGCTTATAACAGATATTTTATATTTATGGTTCTTTAAATTGTCCTAATAAAATTTATTATTTCAAAGGTTTTTCACTCCATTCAAGAGACATGCTCTGAACTCCTGAAGATAGTTGAGAAATATCAGCTAAGACTCAATGGTATGAAACCATAGATATATATCCAATAATTCCCATTTAATGTAAATATTCATTTGCATTTTTAAAACAAAATATTTAATGTAAAAAGTTTATTGAACTGTTTTGTGAATAGTTTCTTATGACAAAATATGAGTATTTACAGTAACCTGTTCTCAGAGCCCCTAGTGTCCTCAGCTCATCAGATCCTGACACAGATTCATTTTGCTGAGTTCAATTTTCCTTCCCAGCTTCTTAAGTGGCTTTGTTTCCATCACTTAAAAACTCTGTCTCCTGAACCCGACCTGCCATTGCAGTTACCATCCCATTCCTCCTCATTTCACAGAAAATTTTGCCATAATTGTCTGTATATACAGTCTCCATTCTTTTCATTCCACCTTCTCTTGTACTCACTCCAGTTAAGTTTTCATCCCCACCTCTCCACCAAATTGCTCTCGTCATAATCGTGAAGAGCTGAACCCAGTGACCAATTTTCAGTCCTCGTCTTACTTGACTTCTTACATTTAACATGGTTGATTACTCCCTTCTCCTTCACTTGGCTTCCAGGAATCACACTTCCCCGAATTTCCTCCTTCTGGCCATTCCTTCTCAGTATCCTGCCTTTCCTGCATTCTTCTCTTCTTGATATCTTCAGATTGGAATTAAACCTTTGGATCTCTTCTCTTGCTTTAATTACAGATGCCTACTGGATATGGTTACCTCTGTGATCCTGGTTACTTCTCTGACCTAATTTTCTAAAACTCTGTCCTCTTCAGCCATATTGATCTCCTTCACAGAACTCATATCTCCATAGTAGGCTCCCTAACTTCCTTTATGTATTTGGTCAAATGTCATCTTTTCAGTGAGGTTTGTCCTGACCCCCATATTTAAAATGAAGTACCCCTCTTTCTTATAACTCTGTCTACTTAACAATATTCAACATTCTATACCGTTTATCTATGTTTGTCTTAATCATCCCTTGAATATGCTCTCCTTAAGAACAGGAATTTGTTTTATTTTTGTATCCTCAAAGCCTAGATACAATGTCTAGCATGTAGTTTGTACTCAGTAAATATTTGCTCAATGAATGACTGTATTCTGTAACTATGTGATCTCAAAACATTATTATCAAAGCTCATATACGCTCATATTGTTCCATTAAAGCAAGAAACCCAGTATAGCATGATAATTTTTTGAGTGCCTAGCATGTATAAGACTATGTGCTTTGCCTAAGGAAATGCTGGAGAAACAACTTTTTGTAATACAATGAGAGATACCAAATAGTATGTAATTGAGTTCAGAAAGTGATACAGACATAACTCTGAATTCTCTCACAGTGAGAAAGAACTGGATTAGCGTAATTAGTAAAGGCAACCCCATTGCTGGGAAATGAGGTAAAACCTAGAGGGTTTACAGAAGTTGAATATGTGGAGAAAAGATGAGATTTGGAGTCAGCAGGATAAGCTTAGAGTGAGAACAGTCTGCATGGGGAGAAGAGTTTGTAATTGAGACTAATAGGGGGATAAAAAAGCAAAGGCAGGTGGGTCAGATTGCTAAGGACCTTAAATATTTTACCAAGCAGTGAAAGCCATCACAGTCATTGGATCAAGGGAGTCCTGTGATAGAAATGGAAATATGAAGAAACATTGACAAGTTTGTGTGTCCTGCATTTTGTCCTGAAATCACGAGATCTTTTAGACGCCAATGGGAGGTATATATATATATTCACTCCTTATCCTGAAATGTTTATATATATTTCATTGGGTACTTTCTCTTCAAGATTGTGTATAATTATGTGATTTCTTGAAGACTATTCTATTAATACATCTTCTGTTGAAACTAACATCAAACAACTACAGTAGATTAGTCCAGTGCTGTAAATCTTAATGGGAATCACTTGACTGGGGATAGAACATGTAGGGGTAGGGTCTCTGTATTTTGGGGCAGGTCCCAACACAGAAATCAGCACCCATTCAGTTTCATCTCCTACCGTTTTTGCATTCGTAAGGATAAGGTTCAATTCTTCAGGGTAGAACTTTGTTAGAGAAGGCTGCAGTCCTAGTTCTTAGAGAGCTTTGTGAATTATCATATACAAATTAATATTTTTCTAGTAATGTTCACTGAGGTATATTTAATGAAATTCTGATTCAAGGAAATGTATAACTATACATCTCTCAAGTAATCAGAGTATTAAATTTAAAAGATTCCCCAAATCTAGTCCACTCCGGAGCAAGTTAAATGCTCATAACATAGCGTATGGTTTTATTAAAGGTGATACTACAGAATATGTAGACAGCCTCTCTCATAACACCACCGTGCTCTCCTAGGGCACCTGTAGGTATGACAGGGAGTAACAGTGGGAGTGGGGAGCTAGCAGGTGAGCAGGCCTGAGTTCTATTGCTGCCTCAGAAGTATAAGGGACTTCCCTTTCAGTTGTTTTTTTTTTAATTAAAATTTATTGGGGTGACAGTGGTTAGTAAAATTACATAGGTTTCAAGTGTACATTTCCGTAATACGAAATCTGTATATTACATTGTGTTCTCACCACCCAGTGTCAGTTCTCCTTCCGTCACCATATATTTGACCCCATTCAGTTTTTAACTTCAGTTTTTCCATCAGTAAACTAGGGTGAAATTAGGCATGGTATTTGTCATTTTTTTACTTCAAGCTTACAGTTTGAACGCTTTATGGTACTCCCCCCTTATTATTCTTATTGTGACTAGAATAAGACTTATTCTAGTCTTATTATTATTATATCTAGACTTATTATCCTTATTGTGACTAGAATAAGACACTTCAGGAGTTCTTTTAAAACTTTGTGATAAAAGACCACATTTTTTGTTTTGTGTTTTATTTTCAATCTGTTGAAAATTGACACTTTTGTAAAATACAATAAAAATGAATTTTTTAGAAAAATGAAAGATGAAAAATATAAGCATACTTTATGATTATTCGATTCAACAGATATAAAATGCTTAGTCAAATTGGTGTTAAGTTACTAATCAGTTTCTTAGTTTTGGTACTTGCCACAGGTAACATGGTCTGGACTGGCATTGGTCCCTGGACCACACTGTGAGTTGCAGGACACTGTATGGCAACTTTTAGGATTTCAGCAACAAAATTATAGGCATCTGTGAGTCTGTGATACTGAAGTCAGGATGGGCATGAAGAATAAGTTAAATTTAAATAGCAAACAAATATTTTATAAGAGGCCAATCCTAAAATGAATTTCTGCACATCTGAAAATGCATCATTTTTGGTTTTGTTTTACTTTGTCTTTATGGGATTTTTTTTTCACTAAAGATCAATCTTTCCCAAAGCAAGTTGTTATTTCACTGCATCAAAACCATCTGTAATGCTTGTTTAAAAAAAGCATTCCTTGGACCTATAAAATCAGAATCTTTGGAAATGAAGCCCAGCATTGCATTTTTAAAATAAGTCATCTTCTCCCAAGTAATTCTTATGTATAGAGAATTATTTCTGTGAGAATTTTAGTTGTGTTTGTGGTGTGTGTTTTAAACAAATGATAAAATAAAACAATTAACTATACTGTAATTTTTTCCTAGTTATATCAGAGGAAGAAAATGAACTAGGGCTCTTTTTAAAGTTTCAAGCAGAACGAGATACATCGCAAGCTGGCAAAATGATGGATGCCACTGGCAAGGCACTCTGTTCCTCAGCCAAGCAAAGGTTTACATGGTTTTGTATCATCCTTAAATCTGTAGTCAATATGATAGTTTTGATGTATGTACCTGAATTTGCATATTTGAAAAGATCATTCCAGTAGAGGGTTAAAAGGGAAATACGTTGCAGTACATAAATTATTTTGATGCCTAACTCTCTTATTTTGTATTTTAAATAATTATTTAAAAATTGATATTCTCAGTTGCTTAATTCCTAGAATTAGCCTTTATGCCTGTATTAAATTTCTTAAGAGGTTTAATTAACAGAGGCATAGAATAGCTAAAATTTAAATATGTATAGGTATATATTTTTTCACTTTTTTGGATACTATACTATCCATGAGTACACTGGAACTTTTTAAGCAGAGGAAACTTTTTCTTCTTAATTATGTACTTTGCATTTATCATTTTACAGTTTTCTTTAGCTTAAAGATACCTGCTACAAAGAATCTCCTACAATTGCTAAATACAACCAAAATCTTTGCATTTTCAGAAGAAAATAAACACAGCCTTATCAGACCTGTAATGACGATCCATAACTTAAGTGGCTTCGTTCTGAAACCCCACCTCAGTGCAAAAGTCCATCGTTAAGGAATTGACACAGAGGCGCTCAATCCGAGACCCTCCATTGTCATTAAGTCAAACGCAGACCAGCAGAGCTGAATGGACTTGTGTTTCTTAAATCCTTGTTCTTTTTTGTCCTTATCCTCAGCTGCTAAGAACTTGATCCTCATTAGTTCTTCTAATATTTTATCTGCTTTTCTAATACCAAGGTTTTTCCTAAATTTGTCTTTCTGTTTGTAAGATAGTACTTAATGAATACAGGATCTCTTACCCATGGAACTCTTTTCTAAATGGCAGATTTACTTGGCCTGTTATTTATACATGGATTAACATCTAAAATGTTGCAAACATGGTATATTTCTTAAATTAAGAAAAGGGAAAGATATTGACACATCTTTATTAACAATTCAAAGTTAGCTGTATGATCCTTACTTGCCTTCTAAAGCTCCTTAGGCGTCTTCATAACTTCCTATTTATAGATTAATCTTGATAGCAAATATGCTCTATGGTTTTTTTTTAATCTTTGTTTTGTTTATGGGATGTACATCTCTCTGATTTTTACCTCTCTGCTATTAGATTGGCCCTGTACACGACCCTGTCTCGTCTTAAGCAAGAAGTAGCAACATTCAGTCAAAGGGCAGTATCTGATACATTGATGACAATTAATCGGATGGAGCAAGCACGCACAGAATACAGAGGAGCTCTGCTGTGGATGAAAGATGTATCCCAAGAACTAGACCCAGACACCTTAAAACAAATGGAAAAGTTCAGAAAAGTATGAAAATGCATCCTTTTTCTTTTCTTGCTACATAAACTTCTTAAACTTTTACAGAAGAACCTAAAGATCAGACTATTTTTGAGAAAATGTTATAAATTCTTGGTTGCTTGGAGCTCCTTGGTTAAAGTACAGAATGTTATCACACTTTTTCTTTTACTCTTTGAGTGGCATCCCCACCTCATCAACATTTTCCATTAATTTTTTTTATCCCCCTCACAATAGATCTAACTGTCCTTTAAATGTTGCTTACCTAGACTTTTAGGATTTGTTTACAGGAGGGAAATAGTTTATTAGGAAAAAATACATAAGTAAAAATTCATGTAAATGATTATTAATTATAAATAAAGGTTATCAAATTTTTCATTCTGTACACCTAAAATCTATGTAACTTTACTAACAATTGTCACCCCAATAATCTTTGATTAAAACATTTTTTTCATTCTGTCATAATACATAGTTTTACCACAAACTTTTAAAGCAACTGTTTATGTATGAATGTTTTTGCTATATAAACTTCTTAATTATAAATTGTATTCCATAGTTTACCACACATGACTAAAATTCATTTATTCCTTCATTTCATAAATGTTTAGAGTGACTATAATAAAAATTATATTTAATGTTGATGGAGCCTTTATTCTATGCCAGCTGTTATAAGTGGTTGCCTCATTGATTACTCCCAACAGATCTGAGAAGTAGGTGGACACATTGCCTTAGGCCACAGCAGCCTGTTATTCTATCCCCCTTATAGTCTTTGACAATTAAAGTACAATCCGAGTGAGTGGTTGCACAACATTGTGAATGCATTGTTACTTTATTGTATATTTTAAAATGCTTAAGTATATGTTATGTGAATTTCATCTCAATTAAACAAAAAGGTGAAAGATTTAAGAAGTACAAATTGGTAGTTACAAAATAGTCACAGGGATGTAAAGTACAGCATGGAGAATATAGTCAATAATCATGTAACAACTATGTATAGTGCCAGATGGGTACTAGACTTATTGGGGGGATCACTGCATAAATTATATAAATGTCTAACCACTATTCTGTACATCTGAAACTAATACAAAATAAAACTGAATGTCAACTGTAAAAAAATAATAATAAAATAACCACAGCATAATAATAATAAAACCACAATCATTATCAGAAAGTCTAAAATAAAAAATGTGACAATAATAAAAAAAAGAATTTGATTCAAACCTCTTCCTTGGTTCCTCTGTGGCCACATCTTGCACTTACTTTCTATACTCTAGTCCTTTCTGTGCTCCAGTAAGGAATATGTACTACCCTATTCCTTCCTGTTCTGTCAACAAGATAAACTCTGTACCCATATCCCATGCCCAGGACTTTGGTCCTTGTTTTCCCCTGGGCCCAGAATGTTCTCTTCAGGGTCTTAACATGGCCCACTCATCACCTTTCCATCCCAGTTTAGACATCATGCATAAGCTCACTAAGGGCTTCTCTGATCATCTTATCGAAAATAGTCACCCATTTCTGTTCACTATGTTATCTTCACAGTTTAAGATTATCTTATATATTTATTTACTTCCCCCCCCCCATTTCTTCCCACTCAGGGATGGTGGAGAAGAACACTGTTTTGTTCACAATATCCCAATGCTTAGCATAGTGCCTGGCACATATTAGATACCTTATAAATATTTGTTAAATGAATGAGTATATTTAAAAGTTGAGTATTCACACTACTTAGTTACATGTAACTCACCTTATGTATAATAGAATAGGCCTGTATTTAAATTTATAAATATATCTCCATGATTCAGAACTATTATTAATGCTTCAAAACACCTTAACTAGTTTCCCTTTCCATTTATTCTTCTACTCTTATCTAAATATTATCTATCAATAGCTGTTTTTTTTCTTAACTACCATGTTTCCTCAAAAATAAGACCTAGCCGGACAATCAGCTTTAATGCGTCTTTTGGAGCAAAAATTAATATAAGACCGGGTCTTATTTTTGGGTGAACATGGTATATACTTTCCATCTGTAATTGCATACTTTCTCAGAATAAAGATAGCTACTGGAAAGAATCTCCTATAATTACTAAAAATAGCCAAAATTGTTACCATTAATCATGAAATAATAATACAGAGAAAGGGAATTAGTCGTATTTATTACAGTTTCATGTGTTTGAAAGTATGTATCATGAACCTGTATGGTATACTTATAATCTCTATTATCAGTAATAATAATTAACATTTTTGTGGTTGCAGGTACAGATCCAAGTCAGAAATAGCAAATCTTCTTTTGACAAACTAAAGATGGATGTTTGTCAGAAAGTGGATTTACTCGGAGCTAGTCGCTGCAATATGTTATCTCATTCACTCACTACCTACCAGGTAACCACTTCCATGGTCAGCATGTCCTTGCAGTAAAGATGAGTGGTGAGATTCCTTTTGAAAAGTTGTCTAAAAGGTGTGAAAAAATGTATAATTGATCAGAAACCTTTGATTTGCTAAAATTGACTTACTGAGGTGATGAGTCAGAGAATCACAGCATTCTAGACTGAAAAAGACCTTGGGGATTGTCTACTCCAGTGTCTTTATTCTCCTTAGTGTCCTAGGACAGAGAGACTTAGGGACCATCTGGGATTAAGGAGAGGAATGTGGAGGAGCCCATTAGCCCTGTTCACCCAGAGCGACTCCATTTCTGCATATAATTTCATTTGAAGCAAAGATACTGTGGTCCAAAATATTTAAAACATTTTTGTCATTTAATGGATGAGGAAAGTGAAACCTATAATAATTAAAGTAAGTGGCAGTGTTGGGCCTAAAAACCTAAATTTTCTATTCTGGGTTGTGTGTTCTTTTTATTCTGCCAAATTACCATCCCACTTCACTTTAACCTCAAAAGTCTCACTTGTGCTTATATTACCCCAGATCACACATAAAAATATACAATGAATAAGTTAGATATTAATAAGTAGCAGTTACTGATTTTAACATTTTTGTATTTGTAAATGGCAAAATAGGAGAATAAACTGCCTTTACATTAGAAAAGGGTAATAAACTAAAGGAAATGGACAATCACTGCTGCATCTAGGAAATCTACCTAATTCAGTACAGTACTGTGGAATTCAAAAATCAAGAAAGGATGCATTTGAAAATAAAAGTGTATGACAATCTGTGCAGCCTATCGCCTGAAATACAATAGCTGTTACCATGTTTCCCGAAAATAAGACTGGGTTTTATATTAATTTTTGCTCCAAAAGACACATTAGGGCTTATGTTCAGGGGATGTCATCCTGAAAAATCATGTTAGAGCTTATTTTCCAGTTAGGTCTTATTTTCAGGGAAACACGGTAGTTCAGTTCTCCTTTATTCTCCCCACTCATCTGCTTCATTTTGAACAGGAACATTAAAGCAGCAAGGAAAATATTCCATTATTTGAGTTAGCTTGAGAACAAATTTTTTGGGCAAGTCTTTCTTGAACCCTAAATGAAAGACCCAATTTAGTAGTACATATTGTTTTTCTCCAATTAATAAAAGTTTATATATGCCTACCAAGATAAAGATTTACACATATACCCCTAATACAGATATAGTATTTTTGTTCTTTCAAGGCTTCTCTTTTGGATTCCTCAGAAGGTGTTCTTATCCACCAGTTTCATTCTCTTCGCTACAATTACTCTCCAGCTGGCTCCAGTGTACATTCCAGTACTATATGTAGATAACACATACATGCAGATACAGGTGCCAGGTCTTATGTAAAATTACTGTTTACAGTGCTTTTTGGTTCCCCAAAGTTGAAAATTGAATTTAGTGCCTGCTGCTTATGATTTGGCAACTATTCATCTACTATCGTAGTGAGGAAAAATAGCACTGAAAAAAAATCATAGAGAGAAAGCAGAACTGTAACGTCACCTTTGCCTTTTTTTTGCAGAGAACACTGCTTGGATTCTGGGAGAAAACAGCTCGAATGATGTCCCAAATCCGTGGGGCCAGTATTGCCTTTCATCCATATGATCTTGTAGCTCCCAAGGTACATTTCTTTCCATGTCTTTTGCTGGCTATATTACACTTCATTTGGATAATGACGTTGAAACTGTTTTTTGTTAAGTCTAATTGCAAACTTATAAAACATTGGGAAACATTTTTCTATACTTCTTCAGCCAAGAATCTGCACTCCCAGAGCCAGACATTTTTCTGCACTTCTGTGAGTCCAAATGCTACCAGCATCACTAAAATATCTGTGGGAATACTGCTGGTGGGCTCAGGATATTAGTGGGGGAATAGTAAAAGAGGGAGAAAGTGAAAAGAAAACTAAAATGCAAAAGAGATAAGAATGGGTTACAGAAAGACTTAAGTTGGAACAGTGATGGAAAGTGGTCATTTATTTCAAAAAATGACCAGATTACCTACCTGACAATTTTGGAAGTTAAAGAAAATTTTCATTGCTTTACTTTTGTATTCACATCATAGATGTGATTCATAACATAAAAATTATGCCAGTTTTGGTTAATATACGTGTGATTGCAGCTGAAACGACTACTGCATTAGATCTGATTTTTCTATAAAACCTACTTATAAGAGGCGCTCTCCCGCTATGATAGTGGTTTTAACATTTGTGTATCTTCCTGTCAACTTTCTTTGCATATGGCTTCTCCAGCAGAGTCGCACTGTGGTAATCAGTTCTTCAGTTCTGGTAGGCTAGGTTTCAGTACGTTTGAAATTCTCATTCTGTATTATTTTCAGTACAGCTTGAAAATGTTGTTGGGTTTGTTCAATCTAGGTGTGGTATCTGTGATGGGTTTATATCTTGCAACTGTATATTCCTGGGGCGTGGTATGGATTTTGAAGTCATGTTCTGACATAGTATATTGCAGTCTAATAGATACACTGGAATTTGTTTTTGTTTTTTTGTTGCGTGTATGTTTTTTTAATTTTTTCTATATTAATGCTTCACTGAATGGTATACTATGTATTTAGGCAAATTTAAGATCCAATTTCTGCTCAGAATTGAAGCTGAAAATCTGTAGGTATAGTTAGAGCATTGTAGTACCGGCTAACATCACGGCATACCACAAAGTTGTAAACCCTGTGGTTAGCTCACGTAACAGTGCGTGGCTGTCACAGGGCAGCCAGGAAAAACAAGGACTCGGGGCTCAGTTCAAATTATATCAATATTAGCATACATTTCCTATACCTCTCACTCTCTACTTCAGAACTATTCCTATTTTATATTGTTCTTTAGAATTTTTACTCTCATTTTGTTTGCACAGAGAAACAATCTTTCAGTTTATTTACTTATGAATTGCTTATTCTTAGCAACTACAAGACACTTCAAGCAAGCTCACTGAAGACCACAAAGAAAAACAAGCAGAAAACAATTCCCTCACTGAAGACCTCAATAAGTAAGCAAGCAGAAGTTATATATCATATTATAGAAGTCCTGGATATCACTGTATGATTATATTTGGAAAGAATTGTTTCTTCCCTGGCTTATGAATACTTATTTTTATGTCATTTTTCCAGTTAACATTAACATTTGTTTTGAAGCCTTATGTTTTCCCCTCATTTTTAACACGGCAGGCAAAAATCAATGACAGGAATACAGAACAGCTTGGGGTGAGAACTCCAAATTCTGTGGTTTGGGAGACTAAGCCTTGTATTAAGATCCTCTACCTGTGAATCCCAGAAGGGGCAGCTTGAAAAAGAAAGTGACAAACGCCAGCAGCTTTGAGATAGAATCTGTTGAAAATCCATCTCCAAAACAGCACCGATAGGATTGGGCCTTGATTCCTGAAAGTGGAGGCTCTTGCTGTGAACATCCTTCATGTTGCCTGTTTTCCTTTTATTACATCTTACCTTTTCTTCCTTTCAGAGCTGTCACTTCTCATTTTAACCAGATTGTACTAAGTATAATAACAAACCCAGAAATAAGGCCGAAAAAGTTACAAACCATATATTGATGAGTGGAAGAGGATTCAAAATATTTCCAAAAAGGGGGAATATAAGCATTTCCCCCTTTGCCCTGTGGAGAAATTCAAACAATTTTTTTTGCTAATTTGAATATGTAAATGTTTTAGAATGTAGATTAAAGAATCAAAGGTATAGTTATAAATTAAACTTAACTTCGTTCTACATTGACATTTAAAGTAACAGATTAAATACATTAATTTGGTAAATTTTTTCCATTATCACATTTCATGAAACTTTTATTCAGAATCTTCTCATGCATTTTCAGCATTATGAAAACTACTTTTTGAGTTAACTAACAGATTCCAAAGCACTTCACCTGCTCTTCCATCCAAGTTATTTAAACAACCCATATATGTACTATCATTGGAAATTTTATTCAAAGTCACAAGTATCTATTTGTTCTTTGGCTTATTTTTGTGGTATTTGCAAATAAATACTGTACTACTTTTTAAACATATTTAAAGACTTATTAAAAACAACCTTCGGGGCCGGCCCGGTGGCTTAGACTGTTGGAGCTCCATGCTCCTAACTCCGAAGGTTGCCAGTTCGATTCCCACAGGGGCCAGTGGGCTCTCAATCACAACGTTACCTGTTCAACTCCTCGAGTCTCACAAGGGATGGTGGGCAGCACTCCCTGCAACTAAGATTGAACACAGCACCTTGAGCTGAGCTGCCACTGAGCTCCTGGATGGCTCAGTTGATTAGAGGGCATCCTCTCAACCACAAGGTTGCCAGTTCGACTCCCGCAAGGGATGGTGGGCTGCACCCCCTGCAACAGCAACGGCAACTGGACCTGGAGCTGAGCTGCACCCTCCACAACTAAGATTGAAAGGACAACAACTTAAAGCTAAACGGCACCCTCCACAACTAAGATTAAAAGGACAACTTGACTTGGAAAAAAGTCCTGGAAGTACACACTGTTCCCCAATAAAGTCCTGTTCTCCTTCCCCAATTAAAAAAAAAAAAAAGAAAAGAAAAACCTTCAATACCATAATTTTAAGATTGTATGCCAGGAATAATGACTAAATAGGTGTTCAATTTCTTTGTCTCATTTTTTCATTATTATTTATTTTATATTTTTATTTCTTTGTCTCGTTTTTTAATTATTACACCAGATGGGTGATATAAATATCCAAAAGTGGTGTTAATTGAGAATATTTGAGGCAAAAATGTGTCTTATATTGCAAACATCACTTTGTTGTTCAAAATAGAGTACTCCATTTTTTCTGCAGTTCTTCATTCCCTCTTAGTTCCCAAGTGTTGTTGAGCAAAACCCTTCAGTGCTTGACAAGTACACTTCATATTTGATGGTTTTGTTAACAGACATTCTCTGTGATATAGTACTTGCACAGTGCCTGGTGCTTCTTCAATAGTCAGTAAATGTTTACTGAATGAATACGGGTGAATGATTATTTTCATAATCTACATAAATCTATAGAAGGCATAAGATTTGTCTCAGACAGATTTTAGGAGATCTACCAGACAGTTAAAAAGGTTTTTTGAAACCACATAAACTGTTTGTAGAATATGAGTCCCCAATGTATTTTAACCAAAATATTTGCATTTTTGGTTTTTAGGTTAGTTTTATCAGATGAGGAAGTGAGCTTGGGAAGTGAATCAGGTAAGATGGTAAATTCATTAAAATGTGAAATAATCACATTAAATGTCAAAACAGTTTGTCACAGCCTTTTAAAATAATATCCATTCAAATAAAAAAACATGTTCAATCACTTTATAAGTCTCTTCTATACAATCAGTTTTGTTCCCTAGCTCTAGTTTTGTTCCCTAGCTCTACTGAATTGTAATTGATATATAGCACTGTGTAAGTCTATGGCGTACAACGTGAAGATTTAATATATGTATATATTGCAAAATGATTATCACAGTAAGATTAGGTAACACATCCATCACCTCTCAAAGTTACCGTATTTATTTTGGGGGTAAGAACATTTAAGATTTACTCTCTTAGCAACTGTCAAGTACACAATACAGTACTGTTAACTATAGTTACCATCCTCTACATTAGATTCCCAGAACTTATTCATAACTAGATATTTGTACCCTCTGACCAATCTCCCCATTTCCCCTACCTCCCAGACCCTAGCAACTACCAATTTACTCTGTTTCTATGAGTTTGGCTTTTTCAGATCTCACATTGAAGTGAGATCATACTGTATTTGTCTTTCTCTAATTTATCACTTAGCATAATGCCCTCCAGGTTTATCCATGTTGTCGCAAGTGGCAGAATTTCCTTCTTTTTTTATGGCTGAATATTCTATTGTTTGTATATATGTGTTTTCTTTATCCATTCATCTGTGACAGACACTTAGGTTGTTTCCATATCTTGACTATTGTAAATAATGATGCAATGACCATTGGGTGCAGATACCTCTTCAAGATAGTGATTTCATTTCCTTTGGGTATATACCCAGAAGTAGGATTGCTGGACTGTATGGTAGTTCTACTTTTAAGTTTCTGAAGAACCTTCATACCATTTTCCACAATGTCTATACCAATTCTACAGTACACAATCAACAGGACACAAAGTTACCCTTTTCTCCACATCCTCACCAGCACTTGTTCTCTTATCTTTCTAATGATAGTCATTCTAACAGGTGTGAGGTGATGTCTCTCATTTTCTTTTTCCTTAACTACAGCTTTTAGTTTAGAAGTTAGTAAAAATGCCTCTGGTGGTGTGGTAAGCTTGGCTTGTTTGTTTGGAAATATTGTTATTCATCACTTTTTAAAGTCAGTTTTATTCAATAAACAATTTTAGGTTGGCTTTTTCTTTCAGCAACTTGTAAATATTATTTTATTATTTCTGCTTTCCATGTACTGTTGAGAAATACGTTAATCTAATTATTGTTTCTTTATAGTGAATTTTTCTTTCTATCTGGCTGCTTTTAGGATGTGCTGTTTGTTTTTGGTGTTCTACTGTTTCAGTACAGTGTATCTAAATGTGTGATTTTTTTTTGTGGGTTTATTTTTTTTCCCCGTAGTATAAGTGTGTTTCCTGTATCTGTGTCTTTTACTAGTTCTGGAAAATTCTCAACCATTACCTTTTTTTCTTTTCTTTTTTTGATGTGATAAAATATGCATAGCTCAAC